>NC_044049.1:28021852-28060801 GCF_902167405.1 Gadus morhua | reverse complement strand
AGGGGAAGGGGAAAAACAACACAGCTCTTAAGGGTGGGGAAGGCCAGGATATGGCAAATAATCTAAATGTTTTCTTTTCTCGTTTTGAAAAATGGATTGGAACTAACACTGACCAAAAGCAGCCTGATCTAACAACCAGTCAGTCTATCAATATCTCACAGACAGAAGTGTGTGCGATGTTCAAGAGAGTTAACACACGCAAGAGCCCCGGCCCAGACAACATCTGTGGCAATGTGTTAAAATTCTGTGCTGAACAACTGTCCCCAGTTTTCACAGATATTTTCCGGTCCTCTCTGGATCAGTGCATTGTTCCACTTTTATGGAAAACATCAACTATTATCCCCATCCCCAAGATTCCTTCACCGACTGAGCACAACCACTACCGTCCTATAGCATTAACTTCATTGGTAATGAAATGCTTCGAACGGATAGTAAAAAATACATTTTACCAAGGATCAATCATCTACTAGACCCTCTGCAAATTTGCTTATCAGTCCAGCAGGGGGGTTGATGATGCTATTTTAACCTTGCTACATCTTGCTTACACACACCTGGAAGCTCCAAAAACACACATTAAATTATATTCTTTGATTTCTCATCTGCATTTAACACCATCCACCCTAATACCCTGGCTCAGAGGCTGCAGGACGACTTTGAACTGGATGGAAGCCTGATACTCTGGCTCCTTGACTTCCTCAGTCAGAGAGTCCAACAGGTGAAGGTGGGCTCTTCTCTTTCTGATCAAAATTATGACCAATATCGGCTCCCCCCAAGGGTGTGTGCTATCCCCCATACTGTTTATACTATACACCAATAACTGCTCCAGCCCTCACCCTGGTAGGCATTTAATTAAGTTTGCTGATGATACAGCATTGGTCAGCCTCCTCCAAGGAGATGAGCAGGACCATGGCCCAGTCCTGCATGAGTTCCTTAACTGGTGTGAACAATCCCATCTCCACCTAAACACCTCAAAGACTAAGGAGATGGCTATTGACTTTAGGAGAGACAAAGCATTTCATTCAACGATTATCCAAGGGCAGCCCATACAGTCTGTCCTGAGTATAAGTATTTGGGGGTGGTTTTAGACCACAAGTTGAAGTGGGAGCCGTACACGGAACTCATTCAGAAAAAGGACAGCAAAGCTTTACTTTTTAAAAAGCTGATTTCATTGATGTAGACCGTAAAATGGCTAAGATGTTCTACACTGCCTATGTGGAGAGTGTCTTGACCTTCTGCATAATTTGCTGGTTCGGCAGCGCAGCAGAAGCACAGAAAAGTAGGCTTAGGAAAATAGTGACCACTGCCAGCAGGCTGTTGGGTACTAATTTAAATAGTCTGGAAAACACCTACAGAGAGAGAGTTCAGAGTAAAGCAGAAATTATTTTAGCAAATTCAAAACACCCACTTTTCTCCACCTTCAAACTATTACCCTCAGGTAGCAGGTTTCGATACCCAGCCCTCTCCAAAAATAGAACAAAACAGTCATTCATTCCACAATCCATCAGCCTTTTAAACAAACATTTAAAAAGAAGGTTTTAATTGTTGGTTTAAAATGCCAACATCTTAGATGTGTCCCTGAACTATGTGGAAATATGATGATTTGGGGTTTTGTCCTGTCAGTGGTTGTTTATCTTTATTTACTTTTTGTTGTTTGTTTTTTATGTCGTTGTTGTTAACGGTCATGTGTATCGGTCTTTTCACTGAGACAATTTCCCCAAGGGGACAATACATTTCTAACTAACTAACTAATAAAGTTTTGCCCTAAAGTTTTTTTAAACCTCGGCCCGGGCCGAGGTTTAAGGAGTTTACCTTGACAGCGATCAATTATACCGGCAATGGTAATTATCAAATATAATTCACCGCCGGAAGTTGTGAAGTGCCCATGCAAGTGAACGGAGCATAAACAAAAATAATTGACCGCTGAACGTTTGGAAGGCCCATGCAAGTGAATGGAGCAGTCTACAGCATTGAGAAGAGCCGTGTAATAATCCATAATAATGTAAGGTTTAGAAGTTAAATATTTGAAAGTTGTATAATAAATTTATATAATTTACATTGGAGTTAATTTGTTAGAAATGTACTTACAATTTTTAGTCAGTTAATCATTTACATATTTATGTTACACAATTATTACATATTTACATGTTTACATATTTAACACAGTCAGGATATTCTGTTGAATCTGCCTCTCTGATTCCCTCACGTTTACCTCAGTCTAAATTCTAGCTTCTGATTGGTTAGTTCAGTCACGTGATGGGTCCGAACAAGGAAGTGTTTGAAAGTAGATTAACGGCGATATTTCTTTTATCGCGCGATAAAGGTTTTGCGTTAACGCAGCCGTTAACGCCGATAACGGCCCACCACTAATAAAAACATTTTATAATTTTGTCCAAAGAATAGTGATCGAAGTCACCTAAAATGAGGTTGGGGAGTCGGGGGACACTGCTTGTAGTTTCTGAACAGTGCTATGGATTAGTTCTAGGGCAGTGCTTTCGTTCGCCTTCGGGTGAATGTAAACAACAGTAACGAAATCTGCAGGAATTCCCTGGGTAGATAGAAGGGGCGTTCAATATCTTTTGTACACAGATTTTCTCTCACTAGTGTTGTTTTGCACCAGCGCTCATTTAGAGTAAGGTCTCGCTGCAGCCTGTAGGACATGGACATCCAACGTCCAAGTGCTGTCACGTGACGGCAAGATGGCGGACGCGGTGAGACTCCTTAGCTGTGTCCCAATTCCTCTACGAATAGTCAAATCCCCTAACCTTTATGCCTCCTTTGCTTAACCTTTGTGGAAAACGTCATCGGGTCAAGGAGAGATGAAAATGTGCTTCCTTTCGAACATAGGAAAAGACAGCGCTGTTTAAAATGAATTCGACTCCACTTTTCCTAACCGACGTCATTGCGCGACGGGGACTATTGCTGACCTCTAACGTTTCTTCGGTGGAACTACAGTTTTCAGAAGTTGGTCTACAACAGGGGTTCTCAAAGTTTTGACAGCTGAGGGACAATTTTGGAACCCAAAATTTGACTGAGGGCCGCCAAAGGAAAAAAATGTAGGCGGGTAACGCCGTCAGCATCCCAGTGGTTCATCCTTTCAAAGTAATGTATAGTCGGATTAAAACTAACAATAACAGGATTTAATTGAAAGCTAGAGAGAGTCGACTTTTCTCTTTATATTTGTTTATTTTTGTGTAAATTAATATTGATATAATAAAAAAAAACGTACTAGCAATGATGGAAAAGTATAACAAAATGGGGAACGACTTCATGTGACAAATTAAGAAAGAGGCAACTGAAATTGTTTTCTTTGCAATTATTACATTCAATATGGACCATTCTTCTTAGACGGATATGCCCCGATTACACACACAGCCTACGAATTAGCAGGGTGCTTTTATCATGGTAGTGAACATTGCTACAACACAGGCTATCAATGGCGATTCTACATGGGGCCTACAGGGGCAAGTGCCCCTTTAGACATGTCCCTGGCCCCCCTGTGGCCCCCCGTGATGACCAAATGAAATAACTATGATTTTACTGATTTTACGGAACTAATTTGACGCAACGTTGATATATCTGACTCCAACTTCTCCGGCTTCCGCGTGAATGACTGCAGCTTTTAACAATGTCCACTATTGTCCGGCCTCTACCCTGTAGCTGCAGAATAAGCATGTTTAAGTGGCCAAATACATCAGCCAAAAAAGCTACAATGGACAGGAACTTTTTGTCATCCAGATGGGCAAGGTGGTTGAATGCAGCGCTGTTCTTGCTCAACTGAAGGACTGCTTAGACTTCTTTCACTAGTGCACAGAAGCGCTCCAACGCCTTGCCTTTACTCAACCAGCGCACGTCGTTGTGTAGCTGCAAGTCATCGTATCTGGCCTCTTCTGACTCAGCAACAAGTTGCCGGAAATGTCGAGGCTGGGTGCTTGATGTGCCCCTGATAATATTAATGACACGCATAACTGTATCCATAACCCCCTTCAGCTCACCACTGAGCCTGGCGCACAAGACACTCTGGTGAATGAGGCATGCAGTGAAATCTGGGGGGCGATTTCCTTTACTCTGCTCACCAGTCCTCTGTTTTTTCCCACCATTGAAGGAGCACCGTCTGTCACCATTAGGTTCACTTTATCAAATGATAGTGAATGCAGCCTAAACTATTTCTCCAGCTTTGTGAAATAATGTCCCCAGTGGTGCGCCCTTTAATGGGATTAGAGAAAGCAGCTCTTCACGGAACTCCTTCCCATCAAAATATCGAACACGCACATCTGGGCTACATCTGTGTGTCCAGTGCTTTCATCGATCGCTACGGAAAGTAACTGGCATGACTGAGGCCATTAACAATCACCCCAAGCCCATCATCCGAGCATCTATGCGGCGAGTTGCGGACCTGGCTGAAAGGGGCACCCGTTTCACTGAAGCAATGATACCATCGATGGACTTGTCCGTAGCCAGCTCCTCGAAAACGGTCTGACTGACCAACAGCATCTCTCCACAGGCTGTCAGACTGCTGAACGAACAACCTGCCCCCCGCACCCCACCCCCCACCCCTCACCCCCCGGTCACATAACTCCCACTATAACCCCCACTGTAACCCCCACTGTAACCCCCACTCATAACTGTGAACTGGACTGCATTGCTGCACTGTACACTATTTCCTCCCCCCCCCCCCCCATCCGATACACTCACGCATCACAATAACTATGGACTGGGCTTGCATTCTCATTCTCTTTCCTCTCACACATTGGAGCTATAACTGGACTGTTGACATTTCAACTGCACTAGCACTATTGCACTTTTGGGTTATTGTTATTATTATTTATTATTAATGTATTTATATGCTATAGCATATGGGAGATCTATCTTTATAGTTGGTAATGTATGCTATCAGGTACTTGTATGGCCAGTGGTGGTGGTGATGCTCTAAACATAATTTCGTTGTTAACTCTGTTGAACAGGACAATAAATAAATCTAATCTAATCTTACTTCATATAACCTTCATATCTCCACTGGTGAAGTATCCCTTTAAGCTCCAGGAAGTTCTGTGACATCCAACTCTTCAACGCAGCCAGACAGGACTCAATCTTCTTGATTTGGGCTGAATCCCTTGATTCTACAGGAATAAAGAGCTGGGGGTCATCCGCGTAGCAGTGGAAGCTAATTGGAAAGCTGCGGATAACGTCGCCAAAGGGAAGCATGTCGATTACAAAAAGCAATGGACCACGGACCGACCTTGTGGTTCACCAAAGTGTAATTTGCAGTGCTTCGATTCTGAACCCTGATAGAACACAATTCGTGCTCTATCTGTGAGGTACGATTCAAGCCAGCGAAGAGCCGTTCCCCCGAAGCCAACATGCTGCTCAAGACGGGGAAGAAGAATAGTGGTCGCTCGTGTCGAAACGCAGCACTGAGGTCGAGCAGCACAAGCATTGAGCTCGCATTTGTATCCAAAGCAAGAAGGATATAATTTACCACTCTCGTCACATCAGTTTCAGTTGAGCGGAAGTTTCTGAACCTGGACTGGACAGGTTTGAATAGATTGTTGCTTTGCTACAACCCTTTCCTGTACCTTGGACCGGAAAGGGAGGTTGGATATAGGCCAATAGATGCTGACTAATTCAGGATCTAGGCCAGGCTTTTTGAGTAGCAGTTTTATCACTGCAGCCTTGAAACTAGAGGGTATAAGTACCGTAGAAAGCGAGAGATTCATAACCGGGAGGATTGCAGGCCCCACAGCTGGAAGAAGTTCCTTAAGAACCTTGGAAGGGAGATGATCCAACCGACAAGTTGTTAGTTTCAATGCCTTTATTACCTTTTCAAGTTCATGTAGGATAAGTTGCACGGCAAGCATCAATTTCCTCTCTAATCGATTGAATCTTGTTTTCAAAGAAATCCATGAATTGACCTGCTAAGAGGGAGGAGCCTACACTCCGAGTCTGTTTCTGAGTCAGACTCATCACCGTGTCAAAATGAAACTTTGGATTGTTTCTATTCAAGTTGATTATACTGGAAAAGTAGGCGTTCCTGGCAGTAGTCCCAGGCTCTGGAACTCCCTCCCCCCGCACATAAAACAGTCAGACACCATTCTGCAAGTCTTCAACTCAAAACTCACCTGTTCAAACTCGCAGACAACGTCTAACTGATCACTGTCTTGATTGTTTGTTTGTTTTGTTTTGTTTGTTTTGTTTTTCCACAATGGCTTTGTGATGATTTTATGCTCTGTAAGGTGACCTTGGGTGCCATGAATGGCGCCTCTAAATTAAATGTATTAATATTATTATTAGTAGGCAGCGCACCCTTATAGGTGAGCAGACTGTTGTGCCACGCAAGACGAAAGACCTCATGTTTAGTCGAGCGTCATTTGCGTTCAAGGATCCTGCGTTCTCGCTTCAGGGTGTGAGTTTTAAACCAGGGAGGTGTTTTTTTCATTGATAGATTTTTGATTACAAGCAGAGCAACAGAATCAATGGCAGCAGACAAGGCATTGTTGAGGTCATCAGTAAGGCACTCCGCAGAACCCCAATAGTTACAGAGGGGAGCAAGTGAAAGGGGTATCTTATCCACCATAGCTGTAGTGGTTGCAGGGGTGATGAGACGACAGCTGAAAGTGGCCTGCTGATCGTCGCAGGGGCAGGATACCCCCACCTGGAAGGTGAGCAGAACCTAGTCTGATAAAGCTGAGGTGTAGGGAGAGACAACCAGGTCTGAGTTGTGTACACCCCGGGTCTAGACGAGGTCCAGCGTGTTTTCCTCCGATGTGGGTTGGGTGCTGGAAGAGTTGTATGAAGCCAAGCGTATCTGTAATGGACAGAAAAGCTTTTGCGTGGCCATCAGATTATTATTCACATGAATGTTGAAATCCCCAATAAGCAAAATATTGTCTGAATACGTAACAAGATCAGCTGCAAAATCAGAAAACTCATCTACAAAAAGTGAGTACGGGCCTCTTTCATTTTATAGCTAAAATGAAAGAGTCTGAACTCATTTTGATTGTGGGGAATTGAAGAGCAGAAAACAAGCACCTCAAATGATGTGAATGTATCATCTATTCCCTGGCTTTAGTTTAAGCTTAGAATTAGATATCAGGGCTATTCCACCACCTTTCTTTACTTCTCTAGAATAGATAATTGGGAGCTAACGTAATTGGGGGGAGTAGCTAGAAGGCTAGAAACTCATCTGGTTCTAACCAGGTTTCACATAGGCCCAGGATGTCTATCTTATCATAAACAAATTTGATCTTGGACCAAGAGCACTTTAGATGAAAGCAACCTTATATTCATAAATCCTATTCTGAGTACTTCTTATTTATTATTTACAGAGTCCGGTTAACACTCTTTGAAGGGGTTAGTGAAATAGTAGGATTTTGACACACTGGTTGCGGCCTTCGCCTGCAGATTTTACTCCTCGAGACAGCGCGAGGCAGTACCACAGTACATATACTGTAAGTCCAAGGTTTTATCAGAGGGAGTCCGTTAATACTCTGAAGGGGTTACTGAGGTTTTGACTCACTGGTTTTGACCCCCTGCGGGTTTTACATCTTGACCATGCAGTTACCACCAACGTGTACGGTGTACCTATTGCTCAGGATGAGAACCCTTCTTGTGACGACCCCTGTATACTGGCCCCTGGAGGGATCCATCCTTATCTGGCCCTGACCGATTATGTAACCCAGGAAGGAGACGGATGGCACGGGGAAGTCGCACTTCTCCGCCTTGACGTAAAGTCGATTCTCCAGCGATCGCTGTAGAACCTGCTGGACGTGGACGTGGACCCGGTGCTCCTCCACGGATCTCGGGAAGATCAGGATGTCGGTGGATACAACACGGAGCGGTTCAACACGTCGTCCCGGAGGACATCGTTGACCAGGGACTGGAAGGCAGCGGGGGCGTTGGTGAGTCCGAAGGGCATAACCAGGTTCTCGAAGTGGCCCAAAGGTGTGTTGAACGCGGTCTTCCACTCGTATCCCTCCCGGATGCGGACCAAATGGTATGCGTTGCTCAGATCAAGCTTGGTGAAGACCACGGCTCCGTGGAGGGGGACAAAGGCGGAAGCAACGAGGGGCAAGGGATACTTGTTCTTCACAGTGATATTGTTCAATCCCCGGTGTTCGATGCAGGGACGAAGTGAGCCATCCTTCTTCCCCACAAAGAAGAACCCCGCTCCTACCGGTGAAGAGGATGGGCGGATGATCCATAGACTCACGCTCGGGCCAAGAAAGATGGAACAGGCGACTCCCAGGGAGAGGAGCCCCGGAATGGAGGTCAACAGCGCCGTCATAAGGACAGTGGGGGGGCAAGGACAAAGCGTGGGATTTGCTGAACACCTCCCCAAGGTCGTGGTACTCCTGGTAGGTTAGGAGGAGGTGCGGCGGCAGACACGAGCTCCGGGGTCCGAGGTGACTGGGCGGACCGCAAACACTGGGACAGACAGTGTGTACTCCAGGACATTACTCGACCTGTTCCCCAATCGATTGGGGGTTGTGTGTCTTAAACCAGGGGTAACCCAGAACGACCGGGGAGAAGGGGCTGGTAATCACCGGAAGAGAGATGGTGATTCCCCGAAACGAGCAGGTTGACCGGAACGGTACGGCTCTCCACCAGCGTGAGTGCCCTCCCGTCTAGCGCCTGGGTCTCGATTGGGGGGTCAAGAGGAACAGTGTCGATCTTCAATCGAAGGACCAACTCCCGATCAATAAGACTCTCATCAGCCCGGGAGTCCAGGAGGATAGAGAGCGGGAGGGTTTGGTCCTGCCACAGGAGGACAGCTTCCAGGAGGGGACGGGAGACCGAGGGGTTATGGAAACGGCTCGCCAGGATCCCTCGGGTTACTGGCAAGCCCGTTATTTTCCCGAGAGAGAGAGGCAGCCTGACCGGAGATGGCCCAAAAGACCACAGTAGAGGCAGGCACTGGAGCGCATACGGCGTTCCTTCTCCTTGGAGGAAAGATGCGTGCGTCCGATCAGCATTGGCTCGGGAGAGAGTCCCCGTTCGCAGTGGTCATACAGCGCGGTTCGGTCCTGGACACACCCAGACTCCCGTTAAATCAGCTTTCGTCATGATCTCTATAGTATCGCTGATAAACATAACCCAAGTTCGCGGGTTAACAGTTCGATAAGCAACACAACACACTCAAACATGGGCTAGCAAAAATAGCCCATTATCCTCCTTCCTCTTGCTGTTGTTCAGTTTCAGCTGCTCTCTGCGGGGTGCTCGCGGTGCTCGTGGTGCCCAAGGTCACGGTGCCGGGCCGCGGGGTGCCGGGGCCCGGGCACGGTGGGAGACGTGGCGGCCGGGAGTGCCCGGGCCGCAGTCACGGTGAATGAATGTTCAATCCAACCATTTCTTCCTCAACTCTTCTTTCTTGGCCAAGAATCTCTCCCTCTCCCTCTCCCTCTCCCTCTCCTTCTCTCCCTCTCTCTCTCTCTCTCTCTCTCTCTCTCTCTGAGTGTGAGTGGTGTAAAGTTACGTTATTATAAATAAACAACTTTGGATATTTCTAAGTAGGTGTCTTTATTTTACCAGCCTTCATGGTTCTCCCGTTACACTTGTTCTGTCGTTCTCAAATCTAGCTCCATCTGATCTAGTAATCAACACTGCCACCTAGTGGTCATAATATATAAGGGTTAGGGTTAGGGTTAGGGTTGTTAGTTCATTTAATTTTTTTATTGGGGGGAGGGGAGGGGAGGATCAGGGTAAGGTCAGTGGGGGCGTTTTGCTCTAACAAGGTTGAGAACCACTGGTCTACAGTGTCTGTATACCAGTAGCAAAAAATAATAAGGGCGGTCTCAGTGGGGTCGAAATCCTGGTTGGAAGGTGTCATATCAACCAGTTTATGCAAGGAAGTGATTAAGTTGCTGGAGGACAACTTTCTCAATGGTTTTACTTATGAAGGGTAGATTGGATATTGGTCTGTAGTCAGTGCTTAATTTGTAAAGTGGGAGGTCCCGGAACGCAAAGGGAGGGTGGATCCGGCGACTCAGTACGGGGGTTAGAGCTTATGGGACAGAAAAAAAACACTGCCTACTTGGGTTGTGCGTGTTAGTCTTCCGCGATCTGATCGCATTTCTCGTGGCGGATTACACAGTGAGTGCCATGTCGCCAAACTGTGACGCTGCGGCGGGAGACAATGGACAGCAAAGCAGCAGCCTCCCTCATAGACATCTTATAGATAGACGGAGCATTGGCTGCTGGGAAGCGAGAAATACGGCCGCCATCTTGGAGTGGTCAACCGGGAGCAGCAACAGCAGCAGAAACAGGATGCCGGGCTGTTGTTCAGCGTATTCCTGCTCAAATCGGCGGACAATCCATAATAGGAATCGGGGGATTACTTTTCACAAGCAAGATTCAACATTACCGTACTATTGGTATAATTAGTATTGAATAATAAAACACGCCAAACCATGTGGCCTTTATCATAGCTACACGTATGACAAAAAACCGCATGAAAATCTGTGGTATTAAGTGAGGTATGATTAATTAAATGCGCTGACAGTTCATTGCTCCAGCCTAACGGATTACACTGAGTGGAGCGGATGACCACTCCAAGATGGCGGCCCCGCGTCTCGTCAGCGCCAGTAGGCGGTAGCATTCGATGCTCCGTCTACCCAGAGCCCGTCTACGACATTCTCTGGTCTACCTATAAGATGTCTATGGCCTCCCTCCGTGAGATCCTGTCCTTAGCGGAGGAAGTTGCTATCACCACCGGAAAAAAGAAAAGCGTAGATTACGGAGTCGTGCGTGAGTCGTGACCGTGACATTTTTACAGACTGGGTTGTGCAGAGTGTGATCCTGCAGACCCGCTCAACACCAGAGAGGCACACTGCGGGAAAAATGAATTTTCGTTTCAAAATATTTATTTGAAAATTAAAATATCTGTTTCAGTGTGTGTATGTTCAATTAAATGGTTTTATATCTTAATCAAATTCCGTTGCATAGAGGAGGCGCGAAGGATCAATATCCTAATTAAAAAGAGTCGGCCAACGCTGACACATTTATGATCATTTCTATTAATTTATACGTGGCGCCCACGCATGTGGTCATGCATGGTAACGTTTTTCCCTCTCTGCTTGCTCCTCAGATGCGGCAAATTTCGAAAGTGTTGGGCGTGGTTTGTTGGCCCGCAGCTTTTCAGTGCGTCAACAGATCTCCGACACTTTCAAATGACGTTAAATCTTAAACAACATGAAATTCTTGGGATTTGTTCTGTAAATTAATAAATGCTTATTATTACTTTATATTTAACATTTTTTTTTTTTTTTTTTTTTTTCATGAGAGGTACCGGATCTGCCCAAATATGTACCGGAATACAGGGAGGCTCAAACCAACCACTGTCTGTAGTTGTTAGTAATAGAGGCATCTATGCTCTGCTTCTGTAAAAGGGGTTTAATAACTGCAGTTTTCCAGGCTTTTGGGAAATTGCCTGACTGGAGAGAGTTGTCAACTATTTTGCAATATGTCTATAAAGCCTTGATGCATTGGGGTAGGTCTGTCACGAACGTGCTAAGCAAGAGGCAGATGGCCTGCAAACTGCCTAATCCCACTGCTCATGCATGTCATACTGCCCCCTCCCTCTCTTCCCTCTCTGTTCTTCTGTGGGTTACAACTCTCCTGTGCTCTTCAACATACTGTCCCCTCCCTCTCTTTCTGCTGGTGAACCGTGGGACCTGCCTCTGGTTCTTCCAGCTCCTCAGCTCAGCATTGACCTCTCCTCCTCTTCGTTGATTCTCAGCATGGCAAACGACGCCCCTCGTATGTGGTCGTCGGGGCTTTATCACCAAGACATGTGAGTGGCACATGCATGAAATGTATGGATGCAAAAGATAGAGATTGTTCCGATCTGGACATTGTTCAGTTAAACGATGATCCGCAACAGCTAGGTGTCTTTCATTGGGCTCATCTGGACAAAGGGTGGCGTTGTTTGAAGACCAGTTTATTAAGGGAGAGATTGAGGACAAAGACACATGGTGCTCCACGTCACCGTGCAGGAGATCTCTACCCGAGTGTGTGTGGTCAAAGCTGGTTTAACATGTGCACATTTATTGTTCAATGTGCAACAGTGGGGCAGGCTCACCCAGCCCATTGTCCCATCAGTCTGACTCGGGCCGGGTGAGGCTGTTTCAACCAGCCATCATCCACTCACCATACTAAAACAGTGGAAAACAATCTTGAATAATATATATAAACATTATCAATTTTCTATTTTATACCAATCCGTCAACTGCTTACAATTCCTATTTGTTAGCATTTTCCACATAAACGCTTTCATCCAATTTTCTTTTGAAAGCTTGTTTTCTAGAGCACAATGTTGGCTAGTTATATTTCCTCTGTACATGCAATGATTTGCGAAAAAATGTAAGTAATTTGTACTTGTATTATGCGTACTACAGTTACCCTTACAAAGACGGAACAGATGCACACAATATATTTGACAGTATAAAAATGTGTTAATAAGATAAACCAAAATAATTTAATGATACATAATGGAAGATACTACGAAAACACAAATCCTTGGGGCCATTTAATGACCTTCTTTTCCCCCCCCTCTAAGGCTTTGGGGGGTCTCAAGGGTCAATCCGGGGGGCTCGGCCCCTCCGTGTGTCAACGACCGACGTGTTCCTTTGCGTTGCGTGCTTTTTCTTCAGATTAGTTTTCTGCCGTTTGGCTTTGGGAGTTGAACCTTCCTTGGCTCGGTGCTGGCAGGTCGAGGAGCAGCGAGCGGGGCTGGGCGCTGGCTGTTGGCTGCTGATGGTCCTCATCTCTTTGGATGGGCTATTGCTTCCAAGACGGCCATCTTTAAGGGTTGTTTTTTTCTGTCATTTATATTCCTATCAAGTTTTTGGAATTTCTGTTGTCATAATTCTCTGTCTAATAGTTGTGATTGTCTGGTTGAAGGGGGTTCAGAGGGCCACACTTTAAGAGCCACGGTTTGCTGCTGCTATAGGAAGCTTCCAAACGGTATATAATTCAATATGGCTCTCGGGTATATAGTTCAATATGGCTCTCGGGTATATAGTTCAATATGGCTCTCGGAGAGAGATCTCCTGTATGGCAACATGGAGCACCATTGTCACGTATCATTGTCTGCAACCTTACAATAAACCGGTCTTCTGACATCACCACCCTGTGTCCAATGGCTGAAGAAGCCCAAGAAAAGGTTGGGTGTGGGTTGTGGATCATCAACTAACTTGTCAAGCATGTGCCACTCACATATCTTAAAAACGACCTGAAAGCAACCGTGCTGAGAATCAAAGAGGAGGGGAGGAGGCAGCTAGGCTGAGGAGCTGGAGGTATCAGAGGCTTATCATGCGAATTACAGAAGGCATTCAAACCAAAAGAACAATTGTGACTGCTGAACCCATCTGTGCCAGCCTTACGGACGGACGCTCAATTAGGACCAACTGTTCACGGACAGAAAGAGAGAGAGGGACATCCTGTTGAAGTCTGGAGAGTTGGAACTCACAGAAGAATAGAGAAGAAGGAGAACGTAAGCATTGGAGATGCTGTCCTCCTTGAAGAAGCTGTTCTCCTTGATGATCACCCTCCTCATCTGCGGAACTGTGTTTACTACCCTCAGCTCGTATGTCTTCAATAACAGGTCACACACACACACACACACACACATCCACACACATCCACGCACACATGTTTTCACCAAGAACACTAACACTTGAGTAGAGTTTAACGGTTCTATTAAATTGATTGCAAGACATCCACAAGAAGTCACAAGATTATTTTCAAAAATCTGTATTATGGGAAACTTAATGTATTTTAACACAAACAACATGAATGAGCAGTGAGGGAGGCAGTTACATGTCATCAACTATCGTTCTTGGCATTATATCATCCATCTGATGGCCATAATGTGGAAACAATAGGTGGACTTAATCAGAGATTTGTCTTTGGACAAAACTTTTTTTCTTTTAAGTGTGTTTCGATAGGCCTACATCCTTGACAGACCTACTACTATGGACCCTGGCATAATTTTTTCTACTTAGTGTAAGACATTTACATTTACATTTAGGGCATTTAGCAGACGCTTTTATCCAAAGCGACTTACAATAAGTACATTTGTCATAAGAAGTGCATCAATATATCGCTGTAGGTACAGAAAGGATGTTCATAGAACCAAGTGCAAGTACCACAATCGCTAGGTTAATCAATTCCCCGTGTTACAGCCATGATAGCAGCTACTGCAGTTGCTACACAGTTAAGTACTATAATACAATACAATACAATACAATACAATACAGTGTACAATGGTGGCCAGAAGGGGGAAGGTGGCTATGCAGTGTCGAGGTGGACTCTGAACAGGTGAGTCTTGAGTCTTTTTCGGAGGATAGTGAGCGACTCTGCAGTCCTGAGAGCGGCAGGGAGCCTGTTCCACCACTGAGGTCCCAAAACCGAGAAAAGTTGTGACTTTGCTGAACGGCCTTTGCTAGCTCTTAGCGATGGCGGTTCGAGACGTCCAGCTGAGGTAGTTGAGCGGAGGGATCGCGCAACAGTGAAATACGAGACATGTATTCCAGCCAGCACCTCTGACCTGCGCAACATTTATTTTAGGCTATCTACAGTTTACAGGCAATGGATCAAAATGTAATGTATATTTGATCATGTACATGTATTAACTACAGATAGATTTATGAATGTTCGTAGAATTTTACACTTTAATGTGGTTATCTTGGGTTTATCATGCAACCAGGTGAAACATGCCCCTCCTAGTTAAAGGGCTGTACCTTAACCACAGCTAATTAACACGGGTACACATTTCAAAGGATTTGACTGACTGGTTGTACTTTCTTCAAACAGATATGCAACTGATTGGCAAGTTGTGGTTGGGGTGTGCTAATTCAAAAGTCATCCTAATTAGATGTGTGTGTGTGTTTATGTATGTGTTTGCCATCCAACCATGTTACTATAGAAAGCCCTGAAAAAGCTTTTCCCGTACATAACTGTTTCACTCTATAGCGATGTGAAACCTGCACCTCCACCTGTTCCTTTACCTCCCGCTCCGAAAAACCCGCAGCCCCCTAAACGATGTAAAGGATGCAGGTGAGAGCCCACATTTTATAACAACCTCACCCGCTTTGCTCCCTCCCTTCGTATGTCTATCCACCATTTGGAAGATGCATTTCATACACCTGTGATTGAAAGGCAAGATGTTTACCCGAACCAAACATGTAAGAGACTCTGTCATTTAAAAAGAGTCAATCAAAAACTCATATTCTCACAGCGCATTTACTCACAAGCTACATCACATTCATTTACATGCATGGGAATTCAATGTAGGTCACTTTGGATTATATACAATTATTATTTTTTATTAAATCAAATGTGACAAATATGAATCAATCTAATATTGGTGTCAGTGACTCTTGTGATACAGAATGGAAACCAGTTATTATATTTAATGTGTTCATGCCTACGTCTACTTTAAGTCTTTATTAAATGTTGTTTTTATTGCAGTTTATTCAGATATTTGCTGTGTTTTGTTCATAGGGAATCGCCGATTGAGAAAGTGATGGCACGTTTTTCTCAGACATGGAAAATGCAGCAAGAAAACTCTACAATGTTCAGGTACTAAAAACGATTGTGATACACACACCTGCAACACAATTGCATGCAAGGTCTTTGGAGTCCGATAGAGATATCTGGTTTCTAATATGATTCAGGGCATTAAGGCTTATTACATTTAGTAGATAGTATACTATAAATCTAGCCCTACAGGAAGTGACGTAATAAAGAGAAATAGGGGTCAAGGACACTTGGAGTCTTTTTTTTTACGAAATGGGGCCTCGATATGCATTATTAAATTTGCGGCCTCTAGCCCAACAGACAGGAAGTGATTCACAAAGTATGATCAAATGCGCCAAAAAACACTTTTTCACAGGAACTTGGCCATAAGACATATGAACCAGGGGGCACAGTGGGATCGTCTGTGAAAGTCTTGAAAGGGCACAATAATGCCGCGTTTCCACTGCAGGGTGCGGAACGGATCGGATCGCAAAGGGGCGGTAGGGAGGGGGCGGTATAGCCCAGCTCAGTTCCGAGGTCGCGTTTCCACCGCCGACAGTACCCTTTGTGGTAGGCCGGATGTCGATCGCCGCGGCAGCTACGTAAACATCGTAAACAACGTCTAAAGCAAGCTTTTTACGCGACATGTTAATTGTAAAGAATAATACCTCGAGGCTACTGTTTGTTTGTTTTTATCCCCGCGTCACCCGGAAGTGACGATTCTGTCGACCAATCAACGGAGGGGGGGTGTAGCTAGAATTCCAGGGTACCCCATCAGGCGTCTGGTCTCGTTTTGGGTACCGCAACGGAGGAGTCCCTAAAATGGGGTCGGAACGGGTACGGCAAAGTCCGGGTCACGCCCACTTTTGGCAGTGGAAACGCGATCCGACCCGCACCTTTGCGATCCGATCCGTTCCGCACCCTGCAGTGGAAATGCGCCATAAGTGCCGTGATCTCCAACCTAAAAGTAAATAAAACGTCATTAGGTTTAAGTTCCCCATTTCCAGTGGGATGAAGATAGAAACTTGTGCCTTAAGGCGTGTGGAGATAAAAGACCTGTCTTTACACGCCTTTTTTCATGTTAGTGGTCAAAAAGTCAGTAGGGGCCTGAGCCACGCCCCTTTTGACAGTGTGTTTGAGATCTGAGAAAGTTCCTGTGCATTGCGCTGATAACTTTTTTTTATGAGATAACGGTCTGATTTATGAGGGATAGATGAGCAACCTTTGTTACAGTCCACTGGGTAGGCTGGTAGACTGATCTACCCAGCACACATCTAGGTGGATGCGCCTACTTGTGATGTCAGAAGAGGCGGATTTTAAAAACGCCTTATAATGGCTAATCACAGTTCTGTTGCCAATAGTGAGGGAACCACCCAGAAAGAGTTCCCCTCTGCGAATGTAAAATACTTAAAGAGAACATGAGGATATCTGTAGTGGGTTCCATTGCTTTCTATTGTCAGGGTCTGAAAGCTAAATAAAAAATTGACTTTGCCATCAATTGATTAAATTAAAGGTCTACTACTTTAATTTAATCAAATTAAATTAAAGGTCATGCTACTTTATAGATGCTTTAATATAGATATTGGTGGGCCGCACCAGGTCATACACACAGGTCATACTCAGAAAATGTTAACATCGTTCAAAAGTTCATTTATTTCAGTAATTCAACTTAAAAGGTCATACTAATACATTATGTAGACTCATTACATGCAAAGTGAGGTATTCCAAGCCTTTATTTGTTATAATTTTGAAGATTATGGCTTACAGCTTATGAAAACCCAAAATTCAAAATCTCAGAAAATTAGAATATTACATGAAATCAATAAAAAAAGGATTTTAAATAAAGAAATGTTGGCCCTGTGAAAGTATAATCATGCATATGTACTCAGTACTTGGTTTGGGCCACTTTTTGCATGAACTATTGCCTTAATGCGGCGTGGCATGGATGCTATCAGCCTGTGGCCCTGCTCAGGTGTTAGATGACCAGGATGCTTCAATAGCGGCCTTCAGCTCTTTGGCATTGTTCGGTCTCATGTCTTTCATCTTTCTCTTGGCAATGCCCCATAGATTCTCTATGGGGTTCAGGTCAGGCGAGTTTGCTGGCCAATCAAGGACAGTAATCCCATGGTCATTGAACCAGGTTTTTGTAGTTTTGGCAGTGTGGGCAGGTGCCAAGTCCTGCTGGAAAATGAAGTCAGCATCCCCTTAAAGATGGGTGTGCTCTAAAATGTGCTCTAAAATGTCCTGGTAGACGGCTGCGTTGACTCTGGTCTTAATAAAGCACAGTGGACCAACACCAGCAGATGACATGCCTCCCCAAACCAACACAGACTGTGTAAACTTCACACTGGACTTCAAGCATCTTGCATTCTGTGCCTCTCCAATCTTTCTCCAGACTCTGGAACCTTGGTTTCCAAATGAGATGCAAAATTGGCTCTCATCCGAAAAGAGGACTTTGGACCAATGAGCAACAGACCAGTAATTTTTTTTCTAAAAAAAAAAGCGTAAGGCGCTTCTGACGTTGTTTTTTGTTCAGGAGCGGCTTGACAAGTGGAATACGACATTTAAAGCCCATTTCACAGATTTGTCTGTGTGTGGTGGCTCTTGATGCACTCACCCCAGCCTCAGTCCAGTCCTTGTGAAGCTCTCCAACACTTTGAAAGGCCTTTTGCGCACAATCCTCTCCAGGCTGGGGTCATCCCTGCTGCTTCTTCACCCTTTTCTTCCACACTTTGCCCTTCCACTTAACTTTCTATTAATGTGCTTTGATACAGCACTTTGCGAACATCCAACTTCTTTTGCAATTACATTCTGAGGCTTTCCCTCCTTGTGGAGGGTGTCAATGACGGTTTTCTGCACAACTGTCAGGTCAGCAGTCTTCCCCATGATTGTGAATCCTACTGAAGCAGCCTGAGAGACCATTTAAAGGCTCAGGAACTCTTTTCAGGTGTTTTGGATTAATTAGCTGATTAGAATGTGACACTTTGAGCCTACAATATGGAACCTTTTCACAATATTCTAATTTTCTGAGATTTTGAATTCAGGGTTTTCATAAATTGTAAGCAATAATCTTCAAAATAATAAAAAATAAAGTCTTGGGATATCTCACTTTGCATGTAATGAGTCTACATAATGTATTAGTTTGGCCTTTTAAGTTGAATTACTGAAATAAATAAACTTTTGCACGATATTCTAATTTTCTGAGTATGACCTGTATGTGGTGCTCGCACGGTCGTAGCTCATTGGCGGGCCAAATTCTCTTGGCTGGCAGGCGGAGGAAAGGGGAGGTGGCAGCTCCCCTTATGACGACATACGGAAATATTCCAAAACGGTGTGTCTGAGCTTCGTTTTTTCAAAGGCGGAGCAGAATGCCTAGTGCAGAATGCCTAGTGTTTTACACCCAACGACATTTCCATCTACTGGGGAGTGTAGGTAGGCTATGGGAACTCATATTAATGTTAGAAAACCTCAGAGAGTGAAATATTCATGCCATGGGATCTTTAAGTGAAATTTGAACAACATAGTATTTACAATTCTATCTGCCCTGCTTAGCAGCAGTTGACACCCTTATTTGTGTGTACATTTGAATGGATGTGCCATGTTCTACTGTGTATGGTGCAGCTCAATCATTTTTTCAATGTTTGTTTTCTTTTGGTTGCTCCTCAGAGATCTGTTGAGAAAGCACGTGTCAGGGTTATACCAAGGCCGTCATGACACAGGAAAATACCCCGGTGGGATCCCAGATTGTGTACGACGGTGCAAAAGGAAACACAAGTGTGACGTCAGACATTTTTGACACCTTAGCAAAGGTAATTTCTTTGGGCATTTGTTGTTTATTGATACTGTCACTGTCAAACTATACCCCTTATGGAATCGACCGTTCTTCCTATTTTTTATATGAACCCTAAAGTGTGCTCTCTGAAATGAAAAAAAAGAACCTTTTTTTATATTAAATATTACTTTTAAAGTGTGCGCTATATAATCAAAGCCTCCGGTTTTGAACTGAAGACCTTGAGATCGGGAGACAGATGCTCTGACACGGAGCAAGGCCTCAGAGCTAGGCCTCCTTTACACAAACCCGTTTATTCGTCAGAACAACACAGAGTGCTCTTAATACATAGAAAACAAAGTCTAGACATTTCAGTTAGACAAAAATACAATGAATGCCTAGATATTCTTTCAGGGAATAGTTTTAGGGGAGGCCTGGAGTTGGAGTAGAGACTCTTGATTTGCGGTGAAATGCTCTGCTGCCGCTATATCCCCTTTACACTCCAGCCTACAGTGAAATGCTCTGCTGCAGCTATATCCCCTTTACACTCCAGCCTACAGTGAAATGCTCTGCTGCAGCTAAATCCCCTTTACACTCCAGCCTACAGTGAAATGCTCTGCTGCAGCTATATCCCCTTTACACTCCAGCCTACAGTGAAATGCTCTGCTGCATCTATATTCCCTTTACACTCCAGCCTACAGTGAAATGCTCTGCTGCATCTATATCCCCTTTACACTCCAGCCTACAGTGAAATGCTCTGCTGCAGCTATATCTCCTTTACACTCCAGCCTGCAGCGAAATGCTCTGCTGCATCTATATCCCCTTTACACTCCAGCCTACAGTGAAATGCTCTGCTGCATCTATATCCCCTTTACACTCCAGCCTACAAGGAAATGCTCTGCTGCAGCTATATCCCCTTTACACTCCAGCCTACAGTGAAATGCTCTGCTGCCGCTATATCCCCTTTACACTCCAGCCTACAGTGAAATGCTCTGCTGCAGCTATATCCCCTTTACACTCCAGCCTACAGTGAAATGCTCTGCTGCAGCTATATCCTCTTTACACTCCAGCATACAGTGAAATGCTCTGCTGCAGCTATATCCCCTTTACACTCCAGCCTACAGTGCTCTAAACACAAATAATACAGAGCCGTCGGTTAGACTATCAGGTGAGATAGGTATAAAATTCAACCATCGACCATTAACCAACCATAAAGGTCAGCACATTATTTTTAGGGGGCACACAGAGTTGAACTTCGGCTGCAAATGTGCTTATTTCCCCTTTGCTCTTTTATTCACCTCCTTTTAAATCAGCTCATTAGCCTTTCAGGATCAGAGCCCTTGTATATAATTTATAGAATTATACTTCTGCCACATCTTTTTGCCCTTTTTTCCCAATCTTTCCTCAAAATCTCACAGCAACGCTCCTTATTACTTTGAGGTCTCTCTACATTTCTCAGTTCCAAAGACACATTTCTCTGTAATGTTTCTTTTCAACATTGTCCTAAAAATTGTGTTGGTTAAAATGCTTACAGTATATTTGATTTAATAACTTAATCAAGTTACTAAAGTCAAGTTATTATTAGTACTTTGAAAAGACACCAACACTTTTGAACAATGGGATATAATGCCAAAATGGAGACTATAAATCAAATACAGCACATATTTCTAAACACTGTTGTTTTGTCTGTTGCCTGTTTGTGATTAGAAGAATCCGTTCTCGAGCAAACCCTGGGATACCTGCTCTGTTGTTGGCAATGGAGGGATTTTGTCCAACAGCACCTGTGGAGAGATGATAGATTCAGCCCAGTTCGTCATCAGGTAGATACTACCAGACTACCTCCTTCCACATTGTGAGGTTGTTATTGTACTGAATCCCTCAGAATGCACAGTATGCATTTTGAGCTTCAATCAAATACAAATCTGAATTGCAAGTGATAAGAGTGTGTATTTTCTCCCCAATGCAGGTGTAACCTACCTCCTGTGGAGAGCAGCCACCTCAAGGATGTAGGCAAGAAGACAGGCCTTGTGACGGCCAATCCAAGCATCCTTAATCAGAAGTAATGGCTACTGCATGGTGTACTACCAGTAGGACTTTGACCCAGTGAGGACTTATGTATTTCCTTCTGTAACCACCCACCCTCTGCTTCTCAGATTCAGTGGTCTACTGGATCGCCGACGTCCCTTCGTCGATAGCATGAGTCACTACAAGGATGCTCTGATACTCCTGCCAGCGTTCACACTCTCCAAAAACATCCAGCCTTCCCTGAGGGTCGTCTACACCATCGAGGAGTCATTGAGCCCAATCAGGCCGGTGTTCCTCAACCCAGAGTACATTCGGAACCTGCACAGCTTCTGGAGCTCCAAGGGCCTGAATAAGCGTCTGAGCTCTGGCTTCATGGTGGCCAGCCTGGCACTGGAACTTTGCACCAATGTACACCTATATGGGTTCTGGCCCTTTGACCAACACCCGCTATTACAGCAGCCCCTCAACAACCACTACTATGACAACATACAGAGTAAGAAGAAGGTTCATGCAATGCCTGACGAGTTTGACCATTTGTTAAGGTTACACGAGCAGGGCGTACTCAAAATACACCTGGGGGAGTGTGTGTAGAGTCAATGTCTTGCCTCCATTATTCTCAAAGATGGCAATATGTGTTTTGAGTAAATTGATCCATAATTGATCCATTCTGTATCGATGCCAAGCCACCACCATTTACAGTTAAATAATAGGGTCAACTGAGAAGGCACTGCACTGAACATGCACTGTTTTTACTGATGCACAATACTGTTTTTAGACTACAAATGTATTTATCATTTTACTTGGATTGAGATTGTTCAGATTAATATTTGGAAAATTTGAAGTAATATTTAGTGCCTTATGTATGCAATGATTGAATGAATTAACTGAATTGATGATGAGTACATCAACTAAGCCATTTTGCAAAATCAATATGAGTAGAAAAATATTAGAAGTAATGCATACATATTTTCAAAACACAAATATTTTATGTTTGTTAAAAAACAGCTTGATTTCCTGTATGAAACGACACATTTTGGTTTACATTATAATTGTGCTAATTTAGAAAAATGAGCACAATAATATTAGTGGTTAATCTCTAGCTGAAGCTAATGCCATATTACATAACCCGCATAGGCCAACATTGACTCATAACTTCGAACATTCACTTCCACAGTGTCCCGATTTTAAAATGGTTGCCATGATGAATATTATATACATAGCCAATGATTAAACAAAGCAAAAAGTGAGATTTTTTTTTTTTTTTCCTCTATGGCATGGGATATTATGGTTGTAAAAAGATAAATATATTAATATATCATAGGAAAGTCCAGACACATTCTGGCTATATTATTTATTTAAGATTTATTTTGATGTATATGGAATCAAACTGGGTTTTGGGTGAGTCAAAAACTGGTACTATGAGGTTATATACTTTGATTTACCAACTTTGACTTTGTGTTCGTGATTATGAACGACATTTTTCCATACATTTGGATAAAAAATTAAAAACCACAGAGTAAATTGCTTGTTCTGTTCCTCAAATTGCATGAAAAATGTCTTGATTGGCAGTCTCTAAAACCAAACAGCAAACTCCTTTTCGCTGAACCTATGCTGCTACATTCAGTGTCAGACATCATTATGTACTACACATATTATTTTGAAGTATTAATTCCTATTTTTTGTTTAATGTCCTTGTACTGGTACACCTCCCTCCATCCATTGAAATTAAAGTTTTGCTAATGAAGAAGTCCACCTTTTTGTGAGGAAAAACCAAAAAACCCGAAGTCCCAATCCCAATTCCCCCCTCAGTCATACACCTCAATTGTGCATGGTCACGCTTGGGAATAGGGCTGTCGCAATAGATGTTTCATTGAGGCGTAGGGCTAAGGGGAAGGGTGAACTAGCCCTTGAAAGTACGATTTTTGAGAGACATTTTCAAAACGAGTTTCATGAGATACCTTGCTAGAAAGGTTAAGGTTAGCTGCAGTGTCCCTTTGTCGTGATGTAGTAGGTAATACTAAATACTTATACTAGAAGGTACTCGCTTCACAAAAGCCTATGTCCTGCGTCCCGTGAGAAGTGGAAACGCCGTCATAAACAAAGGATTTTACAATTTCATTATTCTTATTTCAGTAAGAGTGATACAATGGCATTGTCTTTGTCTGTGTTGATGATCAAATAAAACATGCAACCATGCTTTAAACAAAACCCGACCACTGACATAGTTAGTATTCACAGGCAACGCAATTGGGCATCATTAACTGGTCTAACTGATCACTGTTTTGATTGTTTTTTTTTTTTTTTATTTCTTATTGCTTATGTTTATTTATTTATTTATTTATTTATTTTTTCCACAATGTCTTGCTTTTTAAAAAATGTATGATGACTATATGCTCTGTAAGGTGACCTTGGGTGTCTTGAAAGGCGCCTCTAAATTAAATGTATTATTATTATTATTATTAAAGTAACAGTTAATAATAGGCTAATATGCATTTAGGCCTTATGCTGATATTCGAAAAATGTATTGTTTATTTGCTTTGGACCATATAGATACGTGACGTATTTGTATTATTTATATTTATATTACTTTATATCCTACTTTGACTAGTTTAGGTCGGCCGTTTTGAACATCATGTGCGGCAACACATTTCTGGTTGCTCTTTAAATAACAAATGATTGGATCTCCTAGCAGCAGACAGCGCAGCATCATGGGTAATGGAGTTCAGCAACTCTAGGCCAGCGGAGACGCTGTCGATAACCCTCTTTGTGCCCTTATTTAATATTCTACTGAGCGACCATAGTAAGTATCAACACAAACTCATGTATACTGATAACAGGTAAGATATATAAGCTCATATTAAGTGGTGAATTAATATAAATGCTTCATGTTTAGATCTTAAATCTGACATGAGGCATAATGTAGCCTATATCTTATTTTCAGTGTTGGGAGTAACACGTTTCAAAAGAAATTCATTACTGTAATGCATTACTTTTTGCTGTAACGCGGTAATGTAAGGCATTACCAAAAAAAAAGTCATATTTGACTCGTTACAAATCTCAGTAACGCGCGTTACAATGCATTTAAACCCGAAATTAACCGAGAAAAAAATCTGCGCAAATGTTTACTTCGTCTTAGTGCTAGAGGAGAATATCACTGGCAGTAGTCCTCCGTATCAACAGTAGGGCTAGAACGGAGCGAAAAGACTACAACCAGCCCGCCTTTCCGTTTGGTCCAAGGAGCAATGAGTCTTCCAACCGAAATCAATGGATTCAAAAAATGCCAAATAAAACTCGACAAACTGTATTTCGCTACGATACTTGATTTGGGAACCTAAACGCACACCACTAACCATTCGGTGAGTTGCATATTTCTGAAGACGAACGTTTCGGGTTGTTTTAAGCCAGGACAGTTTTGTGACAGTGTTTCCCATACACAGAACAATGTGTTGCTTAATCAATTGCACCTCTTTGCTGTTTTAACTTTTACAAGAAGGACACCTACTGGTGTACCCTGGTATCGCACCCTACGTGCCCTTTGTTTTGTTTGGGCCTCTTAGTGTTGAGAGAGATGTGTGCAATGAAGCTGTTTCTCACGGTCAGATCCTTGGAGTAGATACGTCCGTAAGTATTGTACGCAATTATTGTTTGAGTTATTAGATGGAAACACTCGTGAAAATGTTTCTGTTATACTTTACTGTTATACGTTTCGGTTGATTAAGAACACATTTCAACTCATTGCTCGCTAACTATGTAGCTCGTGGTTATGGCAGCTGGGTCGAGGGGACCTGGTGGTTGGTCGGATCGGTCGAGGGGACCTGGATCAGTGGTTGGTCAGGTGGGTCGAGGGGACCTGGGGTCAGTGGTTTGTCAGGTGTGTCCATGTTGTGCGTCACAATTACGTATTTCAAAGAGCCAGAGGACGCCCTTTTCTCCTTGCTGATGTGAGTTATTGGACCCTGTTTGCTCTCTGGTGTACTCCTGTTGTAAAGGGTACTCCCTGTTGTAAAGGGTACTCATTGTCCCTGGTAAGGGGTAGTATTTTAACCTCTCGCATCCTGGGTTTATCAGATGGAAGTGCGTGAAAGGGCAATCAATGTGCATGTATTCCTTCTGTAATAAATGCTCTCTACCTGGCAAGCAAATAGGTTTGTATTGACACATTTGGATTAGTCTAAACTGTAACTAGAGGCCCTAAAATATGCATTCATGTTTTTAATGTATTGTTTGTTGGCTTGCACATTATTGACAGATGATTATTTTGACGCCAAGCTGAAGGAAATTAACCCGAAAACCCTAGAAGATAAAACTATAAGTTACATACTAATTGCTTGGAGTGTTTTTTCATGCCCTTCTTCATCTATTCTAATAAACATCGGCGACTGTACCACCTGACCGTGCAGAGGCACAGGTCCACCTTCCCACGCTCATTCTGTGGAAGATAAATACAACAACACAGCACAAGGTGTTCACAGCCAACGCACCGCCTTTCACAGCGTTGGCCCTTTTCAGGTGAATCAGGGGGAAGGGAATTACTCCGAGACACCTAGGACAGGGTTTTTTTTTACTTTCATAACCCCCACACACACACACACACACACACACACACACACAACACACACACACACACACACACACACACACACACACACACACAAGCTAACACAAACACACACACACAGGTTTAGTAGATGCTGTTTTGTTTGTCTTTGTGCCACCTGCTGGCAAAGTGGAGTCATTACGCTTAAGGGCAATTACTGTGAGTGATGCTGTGACGTCATGGATTGAAATATCAACACAAAACACATTATAAATGATGTGTCCTCTATGTTCCCGGGAAGTTTTAAGTTCTTCTGATGTGGACTTGCAATTGGAAAGAGAGAATCAAGATAGAAAATCGGACTTAAACGTTTGTAAAATGTTG
Organism: Gadus morhua; assembly: GCF_902167405.1. Classification (NCBI taxonomy): domain Eukaryota; kingdom Metazoa; phylum Chordata; class Actinopteri; order Gadiformes; family Gadidae; genus Gadus; species Gadus morhua. The sequence goes on along the minus strand of NC_044049.1, from coordinate 28,034,573 downwards.
ATAATTAATGTTGTTTAACATTTTGCCAATATGGGTCCATTTATAGTTGTGTTATAACATGGTTTCTCAACGGGGGCGGCCCTGGGGGTCGTTCGCACAACCTAGGGGGGCGTTGGGAACGGGATTTTCTTTTTCTTTTTTAGGGGGGGGATTTTAAATTTTCATGGGTTTCAAATCTTTTTGGTGCAAAAAATAGGCTACCTGAATGGTCTATGCTCAGTGTGGTGCAGCGCGGGTCGGTCCTGCACACGCCCGGACGCCCGGCACTCCATCGTCATGATCTCCATAGTAAACATGATAAACATAACCCAAGGTCACGGGTTAACAGTCCAATAACCAACACAACACAATCAAACATGGGCGATAGCAAGAATAAAATAAACTAATTTTGTTTCATAGCCCGTTTTCCTCCTTCCTCTTCCGCTGTTCAGTTCCAGCTGCTCTGAGCGCAGTCTCCACGAAAAGACCGTTGCATTTCAAATACTAATTAGGCCTCTGCGCGCAATCTTTTTTGGCGTTGCCCGGGCCGCGGTGCCCGCGTTGCGTGGGCCGCTGTCACGGTGCCCGCGGTTCCCGGGCCACGGTGCCCACGGTTCCCGGGCCATTCATTCATTCGTTCACGGTTACTGTCCATTACACTGATGGACAGTGCTATTAGCCAAAGAGGTGAGACATTTGCATGTCATGAATATTTATTTTTTATATTTTTCACCAAAACCAACTTAGAGGGGCATTCACATCATTAAGTGACCGCCGCAAACTGATTGAAAAACGATGCAATGACCCCTTAAGGCAATATGACACGAGTGGTCGTTTATTTAATTTCTGTATTTTTATTGGAGGCGCGGTATGTATTAGTTACTTTATAGTAACTAATACAATTATTTGGGGGGGGGGGGCTAGAGGATCAGGTAAGGTCAGGGGGGGGGTGGGGGGGGGGTCAGGGGGGGGACCACTGTGTTATAACATCCATCACCATATAGTAATAGTAAAGGAGACACCGATTTTTTAAGGAATACTAGCCATAACTAAAAACGGTTATTACTACAAAATAGTGTTTAATGGCTATCATTGGGCACATGGTCATTACAGTTGTTGTTATTGATTCAAATGCCAAATTATTTATCACTTGAACTATTAATACAAATATTATATAGTAGGCTACACACTACTAATGAAGACATCAGGCAAGTAAGCAGTTTCTTTTAGTTTTTATTGGGTTTAGACAATCAACGTTTAAAATCACCCAGGATACCTATTTAAAAAGCACAGTCAAGCCAAATGTGAAATCTTTATAGTAAACTAAATACAATTATTATATATACACACACAATTGATTAAGACATCAGAAAAGTAACGCAGTTTTCTTTAGTTTTTATCGGGTATATAGTGCACAAACAACATTTAAAAACACCCACGTTACATATTTAAAAAGCAAAGTCAAGCCAAAAGTGACATCTATATAGTCCAATAAGGAACAGGTTCCCTTTTCCTACCCATATAAATTATCGTTAGCTTCTGTGAAAAACACCATCTGAACCCATAATTTCATTCCATGATGACAAAATAATAAACTTTTATTAAATTGCATACAGAAAACCAGATATATCAAGTAATAATGACAATACAAATAACTTCAACATTTAGAAAGAACACAAATCTTTGAATCAGCTTTTTAAGATTTTGTGGGATACAAAAATAAATTTGCTTTCGGATATACGCAATCACTTGTTATTGCCTGACACCATGATGCCGAACTCTTGGATGGTGATCTCTTTGTCAAGGTACTGCTGAAGTTGCCGGTTTGTGATGTGTCCCATGCGGAGCGCATCATCAATTGAGAACTTCTGCCCATGATTTCCTGTCGTGAAGAACTGATGAGTCTCCTTGAGGGCCCTTGACTGAGATCTCCTCCCAGTCGCACTCCTGGCCTTGCAGGTTGACAAAAACATCTTCCAGTCAATGAGACCAGCCTGTAGGCCTCTTCTGGGCGCATCTCTTTCCAGACTCCGGGGTCAATGACGACAATAGACCTGCGCAGGTGGCTCTCTCTCTGCTCCTTTTTGACTCTCCACGGCAGAAAAGACTCTTCTGAAGCTTCTGTATCTCGTCTCCTCCTTTTGGCCTGTGACGGTTCTGAGGTCGGTCAGCTCCCTTTGTAGCGAATCCACCCTCAGTTCCCAGGTTTTTGCCGTTCTCTGTGGGAGCAGACTCTTTGATAAATCGGGTCTCCTTGCTTGTGATCTGGATTTCCGGAGCGGAGTTTGCGAATTTCATTCTGCAGTCTGGAGGTTTTCCTGCTGCAGAAGGCCGCTCTCATTGCGTATGTAATCGAGGTCCTTGGAGGACTTGGTGTTAGAGAACTCCATATCTAGAGCTTGGAGTTAATTGCTGGCCAACTCCAGATCCAATCACGCTTCCTTCGTTTTTCGTCCTCTAAGGCCCTCTCAGGTTCTCAATCTCATATCAGCTTCCGGGTCTTCTCAACTTGGACTTTTTCAGTGCGCACAACTCTTTCCTTCACATCAATTTTCTCTAGGGTGAGCTGCTTTTGGATGAGGATGTTCAGCTCCTTTTCTAGTAAGTGCGCTTGTGCCTCTCTTCTTCCACCTGTAGTCTAAGCATGGAGGGCTCCTTCTCTGTTGGGGTCCGCTTGCAGAACCACCTTCTGTTTTACCGTCACCTTCTCGCGGTTCTCTTTGTCAACGGATCTTCAAGCTCACTTGAGTTTGACTCTCAGCCGCTGAATCTCCAGTTCATACTCACGACGTGATCTCCGCTCACGCTCCAACTCTTCCAGCTGAAGGTCTAGGTCAGCCTTTTGCCTTTGTAGCTTCAACAACTCATCTCTAAGGGTCTCCTTCTGCCGTTGTTCGGTGTTGATGTTTTGCATAAAGGTGTTGCATTCCGCCTTCAGCAGAGGGTCCCTCTTCCATTTTGACCACTTCCCTCCTGCACAATCTTCTCTCTGACCTGAGACAGGTCAATCTTCCTCACACGGATCTTGTCCTCTTGAGTAGAACGTTCTCTTTCAAGATCAAGTCGTTTCGTCTGTTCATCAGCAAGTTTTCTCTTGAGTGTCTCAATCTCCTCCTTGGTCTTAGGATCTTCTCTATACTGCAGCACTTCATTGACCACCTCTTTAGTTTGCACTTGGGGCTTGGTATCTTTCCACCTTTGAATCTCCTCATTAAGCTGCCGAATCTCCATCTCTGACTTCTCAGTTTGGTGTGTTTTATCCACAATTTCATTGCGGAGTTTCTCCAACTCTTGCTCTGTCTGTGGATCTGTTTTGTACTTAATAACTTCTTTAATGATCTCTTTGACTTCAACTTGAGGGCCTCTATTTCTAAGCATGGTGAGCTCATCTTGTAGAGATCGGAGATGGATTGTCTGAATCTTTGTAGCGTCTCTGCTGCTCCACCATGTCAAGGCGAAGGCTGGCTACCTCATTCTCAGCTTTGGGATCCGGGGCGGATAATCTCACGCACTTTTTCCTGAACGATAACCTTGGAGTTATCCTCCTCCAGGCTGGTAACTTTCCCTCTGGAGGTCGGTCTTTTCTCGCAGTGAAGACCTTCGCCTTGTCTTTTCATCGTCATACTGCCTCCTTAGGTTCTCTACCTCCCTCTCTAAGGCAGGATCTTTCGACACCTTTACTACTTCCTTAATGGAAATCTTCTCCTCCGCCATTGCCTTCTCCTTTTCCAGCCTTCTCAGCTTTTCCTGAAGGAATCGAAGCTCATCTTCCAGTTGTGTCCTGCCATCGGTTTCCTTTTGTTTTCTGTCAAGGAGGATGCGGTACTCACTCTCCAATTGGGGGTCATTTTGCACCTTGATCACTTCTTCCTCAGTGATGACCTCCTGTTCCTTGTCTTTCTCCTCTGCCAGGATTGTTACTCGCTTCTGGATTTCCACAAGATCGTTGTCTTTTATCATCTTCTGCCTTCTGAGCTCCTCCATCTCCTCACGCAGCTTGCGCACCTCCTCTTCCTGGCCACGATCTCGTTCAATGCGCAGAACTTCCTTAACGGTGTACTGCTGTGCTCCCTCCTTCACCTCCGTTTCAAGACCCCTCAGCTTGAGTTGAAAAACCTCTAGATCATTTTCCAGAACTCTCGTTGTCCGACGCTCCTCTGAGAGTCTGTGCTGGACCTTGTGGACCTCTTCATCCAACTGGGGGTCAGGAACTTTCTTAATGTGCTCCCTCTTGACGATGGTGTCTTGAGGCTTCTGGCCCTCCAGGACATAGATGTCTGTCTGGATGGTCTCTATCTCTTTCTCCAGCTGTTCCCTCCTCTGCACCTCATCGTTCAGGAGTTTCCTGATTCTCCAAGACTCTTCGCCTGGTGGGGCAGACTGAATCGACTCAACATTTTTTCTCTGAATCATGGTGATATCAGGTTGCTGAATAGAAAGAAAAACAAGAGACCAGTCCATTATGAAATAATAACATTGAATTTAACCATTTTCTTCAACCATCTGTTTTCATTTTTCTCTCAAAAAAAATATCAAAAGCACACTGTACCTGGTTGAGAAGGCTTTGGGTGAACTCCAGATTAACTTGCCTTTGCTTATTTATAGCATTGACCTCTGTGAACTTGGCTTCAATAGCAGACTCCTGTAAATAACAATGCAAAATCAGTTAATTCTGTGTGATTAAACTTGCTTGTATTTCTTAATTTTTTGTTTTTTTGTAGATATTACATAAAAAATACTTATTGCAAGTCACCAAAGCTTGAAGTAATGTCTCACCTCACTCTTGACCCTTTTTGCTGGTGAATCAAGTCTGCTCCTCTTGTATGTTTGAGGGACAAGTCCGTCCTCCAGGTCAAGGATGGACTTGAACTTCTCAGTTTCATTCTCATAGTCCTTAGAAGGGAAGAAGGATAATTATTAATCCATTGGGTTTCAACCCTGGCTTAATCTTTTTCTTGTGTCTTATGTAAATTGCATATTGGTGTTATTTTTACTCACTGTGACGGCATGCTGGTAAAGACGAGCATTCTTGGAGACATTGTTCAGGTCAGACTCCTTCCTTGCGATATCCGAGAGCAGATTCTACGAAAAGAAACGTGTAAAACAACTCAGAGACTGGCCCCCCTACATATTACAAATGTAATATGGAAATAAGTTCATCGCTCAACGCAAAAATGTGTGACTACTAAGGGCCAATGTTCCTACCCTCTGGTTTTTCAGCTTGGTCTCCACTTGTCCCACGTCATCAGTTTCGCGAGGCTCATAGTTTGGAACCCGCGAAAGCCACATGTTGAGGTTGTCGTAGTCGTTGCGGTAGTTATTGTACGCCATCTTGGCTCTCTGCAAACTTTGAGACCTGTAACAATATTCAGATAAAAACCTTTAGGATTGCATATATACTGTACTAATGTTAAACATTTTGGAAATCGTCATCACTGGCAATTTTATGATTAATGTAAATGTTGTAATGATTTGAATGAGGCATGGTCTTCTGACCTGGTGTCGGTCTGTCTCTGGAGGTTGTCAAAGCGCTTATTGAGCCTCTGGACCTCCGTTTCCTGCCTCTCGATGTCAGGACAATGCTCCTGCAGCTTGGTGGCCATGGTGTTGCAGCTGCCTTTGGCCTCACGGAGGTTCAGCTCCGTCTCAGCCAGCACAGACCTCTTGGCTCTGAGTTCTGATCCAATATCCTGTCAATGAAAGCAAAACAGAAATCAATCCACTAAAATGTTATCAACATCTCTACCTCTATCACCACAGGCAACGCAGCTTATTATATTAACTGTTAATAATATATAATGTTTTGCCTATTATTTACTTCTGAATAAAGAAATGTTTAATGTAGGATGCCCTCTAGTGGACAAAATGTTTAATAGTAGTATATAATAATCCTAGGGGGGAACACTGGAACACTTTATACCTATTTCCTTTAACTGTTCGCACCACCACTAATTACAAAAAATACCATCCTTTCTGAAACGCTATGGCTACTCTACAGTGCTACTCTGTGGTTTAGTGGCCAGTGGTTTAGTTTGAACTATCTTACTGCAAGTTCGCGCTGGGTTTTCTCCAGTGAGGTGATGTCAGATGGGGCCACTGCTTCTCTGGCCAGTTGGTTCTCATAGGTGGACAGCAGTGCCTTCCCGTTCTGAAGAGAGTTTTCCAGCTGGTTTGATTTCTTCAATCTGGACGAAAAAAATATATCCATCAATTTCTTAATTTAAAAGGGAAGGCCTTAAACTGCCTTTAAAAGCTTTTAGAAGCGACCGACTCAAAACATTATCTGCGTGAGTTATCCTGCAGGTTGGTTGCGTACTTCTCCTCAGAGCACTTCAGGAGCAGCTCGACCTTGTTGTACTTGTTTGTTGGCGTCGGTGACCTTGGTGTGGAGCTGTGGGGGCACTGCTGCACTTAGGGTTGGAGGCCAGGAAGCTCTCCGCCTGCTGCACCTTAGAGCGCTTCTCCGGTTCGATCAGACTGACGGCAGCAGCAATATCCTGTTAGGAAAAGAATGTACAGACACACACACACAATGAATATCTTTATTTAGACTTGGACAGGTCATTCAACTCATAATAAAAAAGTAATGGTGATAAAAGATGGAAAGACTATCTTTAAGGGATACCTTCATATCCTGCAGGCGATCGGCGCTGTCTTGGAGGGGTCGGGTCTGCTCCAGGGGGGGCCGTACACGGGTGTAAATGGCCTTCTCCTGCTTGTCCAGGTCACTGATCTCCTTATCAAGACCGGCCATGAGCTGGCGGCACTGCTGCTCCTGCTTGTCTGTGCACACACACACACACACACACACACACACACACACACACAACACACACACACACACACACACACACACACACACACACAATGGGGACATAGTGAGTCCATGTAAAGTGAGAAGGTGCAGTGTATTACAATCCTATTCAAATGATCTACTGCTATTAATTATAATGACCATCTTTTAACACACAGACACACACACACATATCCTACCTGTTCCACTACCACTCTCCAGCTTCAACTCGTCCAGCCGTTTGCTCAGAGTTCCTCTGCTTGTTGCCATCTTCTGCTTGATTGAGTTCTGCTGGCTGTTCAGGCTGAAAGCACAGAACGGGATTGAAATGAACATCAGGGTTTCCCACAGCACTTTACAGCTTTGGCGCCTGAGCAACCAACGCCTGCCGCCTTAACTACGACCAAGAAATAAACTGTTTTAAATATTATACAAAAGTATAAAATAATCTAAACTTCAATCACTCTCTGTGTATAGATCAGAATGCAGGGCAACAGTCGGATAGCCTGCATGAGAATAAGCATCAATGGTCCACCACTTTCCAGTTTTATGTTATCCCACAGGGCCATGAGATTTCAGTTCAGTCGTACAAATAAATGAGATGAACTCTGCGAGATTCACATTCAATAGGATTTAAGAAACGTAAAGAAGCTGGTTGCTGTGTGCGTAAGACGCCCCAGAATGTAGCACCCACCCGTCGGAGATGGAGACGGCCTCGGGGTCGGTGGGGGGGATGATGAAGCACACCCCGGGGGCCGTGATCTTGTGCCCGGCGGCGTCCTTCACGTCCCACTTGGCCCCGTTGTTGCGGAGGAGGTTGTAGCGCTCCCCACGCACAATCTGGCCCTGTGGAGGTCCAACCCGACCACGAAAGGTTACCCTCAGAGAGCAGAAACAACCTCACAGCGCCGCTGTTGTTAGGTAGCTTCTGAATCCCATGCAGGTGCGTTTTTGAAACACTAAGGCTAAAGATAACTAAAACAAATACTATTGTGTGTTGCACTAAAACCCCCTTTTTAACACATTTCACTTGATAGAAGGAATAATGGCATTGAACAATTGTACCAGTTCCCCTGCGTTCCCCTAACTAATGCTTCCCCAGTCCCCACACAACCATTCCTACTCTGTGTAGGTATTGTGTCTGGATGAGTCATGGCTGAGGGCTGAGATAGCACAATTTTCGGTTCACGCACGGTGACCATTATGTGACACTTTGGTGCACAAGCGCGGGCAATCGTTTCAATTGTATCAGTGGTTTATGTGTTTATTCACAACTCCTGTGTGCAACACCTTCTTAACTGTGAGATCGGCCCGTACTGAGGCTTGGTATTTAACAAGCGTATTCCTCTTGATCATGTTCTAATCTTACAAAGGGGGTTGGACCAAAAGAAGCGTAGTTTGTACTTTTTTGGTTTTTTATTGCATCTCTTTTGCGACTTCATACCTCATCCGCGTCGAACTCGCACAGGGCTTCGACCGGGAGTTGTTTCTGGGGGGCGTCCCGGCGGTACTTCAGGGGCAGCACCTGCAGACTGTGCTTCTGGAGGGCTTTCACCCGCTCGTCAAAGTGGTCCATGGCCTTGGCCTGATCCTACACAGAACAGGGGACAACTGTGTTTACAAATCATATCTACCTATTATCCCAAAGTCAACGGCGTCGGCTTTGTGTGATGAATATCACCTAGGAGTGTGACACATGCAGTCTTTCCCTGCAATGTTGAGGAACACTTCCTTCATTGGGTCATGTGTGATTGGGAACAGTGTCTATATTCAGGGAAAAGTGCCCCAACAATTCTCCTGCTCAAGACCTTGTGGCACCTCTTGATTACTGCAGGTACACTGTGATGAAAGCAGTAACATTGCCGGGATATGCATGTGAAGCTGCTAATGATGTTCTTGAATCCTCCATGTTTATCTTAACTTCTTTTGTTTTTGTTGCAAACAAGCTCATTTTTTCAAGAATGGCTCAAAAACAGACAGTGTGGTCAGACGGTTGTCAGATTGACAGTATCCGATATAAGGGATCTCTTTTCAGTCCGTGACATCCGCAGTCCATACGTGTTGTATTATCTGTGGGACTGTCTCTTCGCCTATCTATTCCGGCATTGGTATGCCCTGTGTGAAAGGGCGCGAGACTGGAAGGTTCTACAACGTAGCTGCACGTGTGAATACGGAAATAACTAGCGGTGCCTATGTGTGGAAGAGCCTCTGGACATGACTCAAACGGTACACTCACATCCAGTTCCCGGATGAGTCCGTCCATCTGGTACATGTCTTTGAAGTCTGGGCTGTATTTCTGGTTGATTTCGGTCTCCATTCTTTTCAGCAGGTCCTGAGTGTCGCGGGCCTCTTTGTTATACTATAAACAACAAGCAAACACACAGATAAGTGTTGATACTGGATCAACAATACCTACTAACTACTACTACCTACTAACACTCCCCTCTGGCAGGAGGCTGATGTCTACCAACACCTACTGCTACTAATACTAATACCTACTATCAAACCCCCAGACCATAACTGAATCTGAGGAAATGTTCTTTATTTTAAATCCCAAACCTACCATGATTACCGTAATTCCTTTGATCTGAAAACGTACCTGAAGTAACACATTCTGATTCAGATTCTACAGATTCCATGTTACCGTTTCCACAAAATATAAAGAACGTTGCATCAATACCATCTATGGAATTATTTATGTAAGTATTCTCAATGAATCAATCATTGTCTCATCTGCTCCTCCTGTATGGTCCTTGTCTCTACAAACACATGTTGGTATTACCTCATAACATAAACATAAAATAAAGTTGACATGAATGGCTTCAAGTATTGTACTACCTTATGCATGCACAAATAAACAAGAACCAGGAATCTCAAAATAGAATAATCTATTAGTGCATGTTATTATAACCCCCTCCTTGGTTGAGTGTCCACAACATAGCATTAGGTTGAGGTATTCACATACCTTGTGGTACTCATCCATGTGTTTCAGGTGGTTTTCCTCACAGATGAGAAGGTTAAGGTACTCCTTCCAGTCGGCATGTACTGCTTCCATGTGGGCCTGAGGGAACACACAGATACCTTGAGCTGTACGCCGTGTGGGGGACTCAACGTGGGCTGGAACACAGCACTGCCCCTGTGTGTAGCCACTAGATCAAACAGTAAATAAGATCAAACAATAGTACACTATACCTCGATGACATTCTTGCCAGGGTGCCCGGAGGCCATCAGAGTCTCCCCATCGTCGTTGAGCTTGGTAATGGTGGCCTCCTTGGACTCGAGGCACTTACTGATGAAGTTCTGTAACATGGGAGGAATTAGCCTTGTGAAGCCGAAGCTAGCAAAACATGAGGCATGCAACCCACATTGAACTTCCTCCCTTATTTTTCTTTGGTATGAATAGTAAAATAGAATAGTATTCATAGAAATAAATCATCTTAAAGTTCAAAATATAAGATTTGTTTTTTAAACAAAGTGTGTCGACACTAATAAGAAGGCTAAAGTGCTATTCTAGAATCTTGAATCTAGAATATTCTAAGATTCTTCAGCTGAGCGAACCATTCTGATTGATATGCACGTACCTGGTTGATATTATCAAAATAATACACATGACTTTCTACCTCGTAGCCTATCAGAAAACATGCTGGACGGGCTTAAAGGTAGCATCATCGATGTTGGGTGACATCACTTTTGGTATTTGAAGCAAGATCCCAAACAAACAGCCCGCTCGCCGCTCCCTGCCGTGTTTCGTGCATCCAGTATAAAACTATCATAAACACAGCGCAAAACTCAACAACACCCACCCTCTGTCGGTGATTGGTTGGAATACTATTTATTTTGGTTTTGCCACACAAACAAATGGTAGTACCATTTGTTTGTGTGTACGATCTCGGGGCATAGGCTGCCTAAAGAGACATGTTTTTTCTGACGGCCTGCTTATGGGGTGGCCAGCTAGCGGATTGTGTGGAAAGATCAGATGAATGTGATAATCATGTTCCGGCCTAGGATCGCTGATACAACCTTGAGGAGAGAACAGGGAGAACAAGCAGCTGAGGAGCAGAGCTGTTTGTTTTCAATGTTTAGACTAGCCTAGCTTGATATAGCAAAACTGGCATTTTATATCGTTTTTTTGCATTGCTTTAATATGAAGGGAATAAAAGAATATATGTAGGAATTTACATATTTAGTTTACATATCAGCTATAGGATGCCACACAAAGTTATTATCCCATTACTGAAGAATCCCAACACTTTTGTGGATAGGAGAAGTTGGCTGTCTGTGTTCCTTTTCATCAGATTGGCTTAAAAGGTGTGAGATGTCGCTGTGGTATCAGCAGATCTGAATAAAAACGGGTCTTCCAGGACATGTTGCTACAGCATTGGTAGGGGCAAAATATTAGCCTGGAGCTACATTGATCCTGAAAGTATCACATAGCAAAGCGTTGCATAGCTTTTTCAACTGCCATTTCACATTCTGTGACACATCAGTGGCATGTCGAGAGCAACACGAGCAAGTGCTTGGTTCAGCACACAGTGTTCAGAAATGTTCGAATTTTAGTGTGCTAATTCTTTACGTTATTATAATGTTAGATTTCTGTTTCCAACGCCTCTACCCTTTCCTCCAAACGTTTGTTGTTAATTTGGCTCGTTGATTATCCACGAGGGCTGGCACGAATACATATTGCCAAGCTCCGGATAATCGTTATGGTATTATTAACGAATATTTGAATGTTTGGAGTAAAAACAAATGAAATTTATAGGCTAGTGCTTATCTTCCCATGCCTTATCTGAGCTGTCGGATTTTACCAACTGATCATTGTTCCTTTTCATTTCTAGTGTTTTAAAAAAAGCGCAGGACTAGTGCTATTCACACAAGCACTATCGAAGGGGACGTATTTATTGGCATTGTTGAACATTGAAATAGCTGCTGAAATACGTTAATTATTAAAACCCTTTAATAACAAACTATATAAACGAGGGGACCTCCATCTCCCCAGGCCGGCCAGTCATCATTAACGAGCGTGTCTGTTTTACAACCTCTCAACAATAATGAATGGCTGCGCAATTGCAAAAGCCTTTGACTGCTTAATACCAAACCTAAATAGCAAGAACAACATAAGGGTTTTTCTAAGTGCCATTTCAGCCCAGTTATCCTACCGGGAAGAATTTTGTTGGAACATGAAATCCGAACACAGATCTGGCTACTGAGTTCCAATTCAAGTGTGGACATTATACCTGGGTTTAGATCTAGGGCATCTGACCGAACAAGTCACCTTAAAAGGCCAAGTGTGGTTGACATGCTCATTTTCTTAAACCGTGGTCTGTAACCTCAAACAGTGAGTTGATAGGGAAAGTGGAGCATGCCTTCTAAAGTCTACACGTGGGTTGATGGGGCCGGATGTGATACAATTATCTTTGTTTTAACATGTCCTATTCTGTAGATATGCTCTTTATTTGCATGGTACTCATTGTACCATTCCTTCAGTTATACCCGTCCAACCTGTCAAACCCTTGTGTTGTAAGAGCACAGTTGTAGTAAGAGCATAGTTGTTAGTTTGATGTCATAGTTTGATAGTTGATGCGCAGGCCTGTACCTCGTACTGCCTCTGGCGGGCGGGGTAGTCCAGGTTGGTGTCGCTCCAGTCGTAGTTGATCCTCTCCTCGGCCTGCTGATCCATCCAGTACAGCTCGTTGGTGCAGCGTTGCATATAGTCCCGCAGGCTCAGCAGGTGGCGCTGGCGAGCGCTAGAGTTGGTCTATACCGTTAAGAGACACAATACATCATCAGCTGCGCCTTCTTTCGGCAGAATTCAACTAAAGCTTTGTTAGCGAGTAAACAGAGATATTGTGAGTGTGCTCGTAATTGTTAATGTTTACACAATGTTGTACAAGCGTGCAAATAATTGTCTGTACAAAGAGACCCTCGAGCGATGGTGACAAATAGAGAAAA